>NW_026862037.1:0-38943 GCF_026571515.1 Ruditapes philippinarum | reverse complement strand
AAACACAGATTTATAAAAAACCTTTCTTTTGAATAACTTTCAGCTTCTTTTTTGGCCATCGCTGATTCCCCAATCTCCAGTTAAGAATCACGCGACATTCGAATGCAGGGACTTTCTCAAAACAGTTTTGACAGAAAACAGCTGATTTTTATTAGAATGAACTTACATATTCAAACTTGCAAAAAATCATGATAATGAGATGTATTTTAACGTCTGTAATCAGGGCCCTCGATCAACCAAATCTGTGGCCGATAATCGGCCGCAGTCCCCCACCAAAATAGTATGTTTTTCCCCCCCTAACAGAGGTAAAAATTCCCCCTCAAAACATATAAAGTGTTAAAGAAAGAAATGAAAACTAATGTTGATTTTGAAAATTTAAATCCATCTATTGACGGCTATTTTGCGGTATAGATGGATACCGAAAATAAGCTATTTTCGCGAAAATAAGATCGCGCTACGAAAATAAGATTTATTTTTGAAATAGTGCATTTATCTGCATGTTGAAATAATTATGTAAGTTATATATTTATGCATTCTTTGCATGATTTTACAGCAAATTAAATTTTCAGAACCAAAAAAATATCTAAAAAGTACAGTTTGAGCCACGAATATAGCTCAAATAGGATATCTAGCTATATGAAAATAAAATATCAATATGGAAATGATTTATACCAAAATAAAAGATAATTTAAAATACGTGTAATATAAAAATAATATCTATATTTAGTAAAAGATCAGTTTTTAGCTTGAATTAAATTATACAACGTATGAGTCGACACGTGCACATGGCTGTCGGCAGCAATCAATGCGCTAATACGATGATTGGATTATTGGATTTTCGCACACGATCTTATTAATGCCCATCATTAAAGGTGTTTATTGGCGATTTATCACAGTCACCAATCATATCAAATTATAGATGTCTTAATTTTTTTTCACATTTTGTTATCATACAGATATATTTTTACACAGATCTTATTTTCGTTAAAGATTTTATTTTATTAAGACATTATATTCATATAGAGTCGTTTTTCATATCATTCTGATCCAGATTATTATCATATGAATATTATTTTCGTATAAATCATAAAAAAAATCTTATTCCTATACAGACATTATTTTCGTACAGATCTTATTTTCGTACCTGTAGATATTTTTTCTGTATCTTATTTTTGTAAGGATATTATTTTCATTTCACAGATCTTACATTTGTAAAAATCTTAGTCGAATACAAACATTATTTTCATACAAATCTTATTTTCGTATAGATTTATTTTCAATAGGATCTTATTTTCGTAAATATAGTATTTCCATACAGGTTTTATATTCAAATAAATATCAATTCATACAGGTTTTAATTGGTTTTACAGACCTTATTTACTTATAGATCTTATTTTCGTAACCTTATTTTCGTATTAACATTATTTTCATGCAGCTTTTGTTTCCTTACAGATCTTATTTTCGTAGAGTACTGTTTAGATTTTATTTTCGTATGGTACATATTCTTATATAGATTTAGATCTTATTTTCGTAGTCGTTGTTTCAGGTTATTTTTGCACTTGTTTTTTCTTATATTTTGATACTGAATCATAAAAAAAGCTAAGCAGCATAAAAGTCTGATGGTGTAAGGTGTTAAAAACTTTTCTTCAATCTTATCAATCACTTCTGAACAGTTTAGTGTTACCCACAGGCGCTAGTCACATAATCAAATATTTTACATAATCGGTCTATATATGTATATAAAGATATCTTTATATACATATATAGACCGATTATGTAAAATATTTGATTATGTGACTAGCGCCTGTGGTGTTACCTATTTGGGATTTTTAAAAAAAATAATATGCATGTAAATAAAAAACAGCTTATATTTAAAGTTACATTTAATAAATTTCATAAAAACAGAAATAACGACATTTCATTAATAAATTGGGTTTTATATAGACTCCAGATGTTATTTTGGTGTCCAGACAAACAAAATGAGATTTATAAGCATAAAAAATGGACAGCCTCATTGTGGCGAAATCGGAAGTGCAATATATGTTTGCATGAGAAACTCTGCCTTCAGATCATCCGTGCATCAATATCAAATCAACAAACATGACTATAAGTAGCAGTCCTAATTTAACGGTATATTTCCGCATTGTAACGGATGTTTTTATACAAATTTAATCTTTTTTTATGAGATGATTACTTTTTACTGAACCTCAGGCCTAGTGCACCGTGAAGTTAAACGGTTAGAATGTGTTTGCACAAGAATATCTCATTTGTTGTGTTCCGGGTAGCAGCTATAACACTGTGACGTAGCGCATACACAAGCTGATTATAATCTTTATTTGCATGTTAAAATTCGTATACGAACTTTAGTGTTACCGTGGGGTTTTCCGTTTAAAATCCTTATTTATGAACAATATTTGTTGAGATTTACAACAAAACTGTTAAAAAGGTTAATAAAACTTTAGAATGCTTGGTTTTTAGGCCGACGGCAAAAATATTTTTACATATTTATTTAATGTAACTTTAAATAAGTTTTTTTTGATCATAAAAGAAAAGAGGAAAATTCCCCCCATACACTAAAATTCCCCCTGCTGAGGGTAGCGACCCGCTTCCCCCAAATTGGATTGAGGGCCCTGGTAATAAAAGCTAGCCTATATCCTAATTCCTTAAGTATTGCTAATAAAATGAGACATGTGCTTGTGATTATAGCCTAACAAATTGTTCATACCAGTGTATCTTCCAGCCCCAGTCTTTTAGAATCATTTCTGACCCCCTATAGTAGATTTAAGTGGTCATTGAAAATTTTTGAGGGTCATTTGTGACCTTGAGTAAAAGCCAGTTCAATATATTTTAAGTATATTGAAAGAAACTAAGGCTTGCCCAACTTAGACTATCAATATTTTGGACTAGATTACCACAAACTTTAAATTATAAACAATAAATTTAAAAGTTCTGGCTTCCAAAACTTTATAAGCCGCTATTTAACTTTTAAGATTTTTGTTTTTCATCTGATGCGGCATTAAAGTTTTGGATTAGACCTGTTACGAAACCTAACCAGAATAACATAAGTTTATTAAACCTTATTTTTCACTTGCAAATACACTTGACCCAATGAATTCTTGTGCATTTTACGATAAAACAATTATTTTAACATTGTTCTATACCAATTTAAGTATCAAAATATTAATACTGTCATTAAATTGCCTATTTATCTGTAAAATATCAATTTTGCCGACTACAGTCGGCCATGACATTTAGGTGCCACGCGAGACCTTGTATGACGTCATTCGCGGGAACCGATTAGAATATAGTCGTGTACTATATTTAGAACATCTTTGTTGACATGATTTCAATATTTTAATTCAAGATAATGTTTTTTCTATTTTCATTATATTTTTAATACTAAAATATAATTTTATTGTTAATACTTTAACATAATTTTATTGAATACAAAAGTCAGTAAATAACCCTTTTTAATATCTTTAAAAAAAGTAATTTAAAAAAATATTGGAAGCACATGGGTTCGTAAAGGTCAATCTCGTAATCACGTGGTCAAACATTTTGGCAATTATATAATATAATAATGGCGTCCAAGTGCCGAAATTGTTACCTGTCGGAAACTGTTAGGTACTTTATGTTCGTAATAAGATTTTTATCAACAGATTATATATAGTTTTATCAAGGTATGCTTCACTTTACTTCATGGCATGTTCGATGAATGAATACTAGCGAGTCAGATTCCTGGCACGATTATTTGTGGACTTTCCCTACGGGGTTGCAGGGTTCTCGGGGACGCTTATTTCGGCGTCCCGGTACGCATGTTTATTACAGCTGGACGCAAATATTTCAGAGCAAGGATTCAACTTACGCTTAATTTTGCCTGGGGACGCATAAACATTACCGATTGTTTACAACCTCAAATACACAAATACGTCAGCCCGTGTCAGTCTATAGGAAGGTGGTCCTATGCACATCGACCTGTGAAGCGATTAGCCAATCAGCGATAACGCTTCCGATCATTATCACGCAATAGTGATCAGACTAATGTATACACACGCTGTACAGTACATGTAATTACCAGATATAACACGAGGTGATAATTTTATATCTTTGATCAACAGTTGATTGGAAATTAGCAAATTTTACCGACAAAAGGATAAAATTATCGACTATTTACGCCTTCTGTTTTCTCAAATTACAAATGAGTGTAATTTTGAATTATTGTCGAATATTTTCGGCATTTTCTAGGCACAATTTTGCTTTAGTTTCATTATTGCAAAAACTTTCTATAAGAGTATTAAGAATTTAAGATATTGTGCCGAAATGCCAGGACAACAAACCAAAATACACATACGCTTTTCTTTGATATTTAGATTCTATCCGAAAATTGATGCCGAACATCGGCGATTTCACGTTCGCCAGAAACCCTTGTCTTCAGTGTTCACGTCATGTCATAAACAAGTACGCTGAAGACCTTCAGCTATAAATAATAAACTTAACAAATAAACTTCTGCATCACAGAAAACGCACTGACTGAATTTCTTTGCGTTGTGCCTGAAAATAGTGCGTCTAAAACGCAAAAACGCACTCTGGAAGAAACACTGCATACTGTAACATGCTTATAGTTCTTTCAGAAGTTCCATAATCTTGCCCTCAGTGACATTATCCAAACATTTCTTAAGTTACTAAAAATCACATCAATATCTAAAAAAGAGTATTGGCAAGGTAAAACAATGCCACCACCTATCTGGTCTTTAGGTGGCCATAGTGGAAAACTAGGTACTGGGTCCCCAGTGACTTCGGCAAGTATCTTGCTACTATTATCCATGACATCACAAAATACCTCACTGAGACATTTAGGCACATGTCCAATAGGTAACCCGGCTACATCACTTAAAACTAATTGTCTTTTTTCATCAGTGAACTGGTCATGAATATGTTCCGGGAATGTTTCCAAAGGCCTTAGGCGGTAGCCAGACAAGACAAGCATTTGCATCATGGGTCAGGGCTTTTTTTAGTCCCCTACCGGTTTACCGGAGGGGACTTTAGGTTTACCCTCCGTCCGTCTGTCTGTCTGTCTGTCTGTCCGTCCGTCCGTCAGTCCGTCCGTCCACAAAACTGGATCCCGCGATAACGCAAAAAGTACTGAAAATATTTTAATGAAACTTGATATATCAATAGATGGCAGTATGGAGATTATGCACGTCTTTTTCTTTTCTTCCTATGTTGAAAATTCTGGTTGCTATGGCAACAAATAGACTGAAAATATGGCAAATTTTACACATAACCTGGATCCCGCGATAACGCAAAAAGTACTGAAAATATTTTTATGAAACTTGATATATGGATAGATGGCAGTATGGAGATTATGCACGTCTTTTTCTTTTCTTCCTATGTTGAAAATTCTGGTTGCTATGGCAACAAATAGACTGAAAATATTGCAAATTTTACACATAAACTGGATCCAGTGATAACACAAAAAGTACTGAAAATATGTTTATGAAACTTGACATATGGGTAGATGGCTGTATGGAAATTATGCACATCCTTTTTTATCTTCCTATGTTGAAAATTCTGGTTGCTATGGCAACAAATAGACTGAATTTCAAGATTTCTGATTCTAGTTTTTAAGTTTTTTCACTATAAGTTCTTTATTTCGTAAGGTATTTTCTTCAAACTTTAAATATAAGTTGCTTGTCATCAACCACATCATATGTGACAAGGTTTACAACTCTAACACAAAATTTATCAGAATTACCTCCCTTGAACTTAAAATTTTCATGAAAAAAACATTGTTTTTTTTGATAACTTCTTTTTCTGAATGTATCTACTTCAAACTTCATATAAATGTTTCTTATTGTCACTCAACAATTGTGAGTGTTCAATACTCTAGCAAGACTATTTCCAGAATTATGCCCCTTTTGAACTTAGACTTTTTTTTGAGAAATTGGTAATTTTTACTCCAACTTCTTCAATCATGATAGGATTTTAAAAATGTTATATTTTGATAACAGGGATGTTTAAAAAATAAATTTAGAGTGTCCTTCAGTCCGTCTGTCTGTACATAAAAACTGTTTCCTGTGATCACTTTTAAAAAACTTTTTCAACAAATTTACTTAAAATAGGAACCAAAGTGAATGGCCAATGGCCCTTCAGAATGTTGCTTGGGCTCTTACCGGTAGGGGACTTATGGATTGCTTGCAATACTATGATAATTGCTTGTTTACTAACAAATTGAAACCGATAGTAGGCCTCTTCCCCTGGGTAAATTGCCAAGTTTTTTCCCCCAAAAATTCTATTTTTCCTTTAAACTGGATCAGATTAAATATTTATATGGTGTAAAATATTAATTTTCTCCATTTTATCCAGGATAACCCACCAATTGTAGTCCAAAATAACCAAAAACATTGCAGGAAACTGCAAGTACTGTCTCAACATGGAGGCTGCCTTTTTTGAGTGAGACTAAAAAAAGGATTGGAGCAACACACTAAATACCGACCGGGCAAGGCACTTGAATCATAAAATGCTAAACTCTTGCCTTTTTACCCAACGGAATGAACTTTAATAGGTCTAATTCATCTTTTCACAAGGATTTATGTATGCTAATGAATGAAAAATGTAAAAATCGGCGAAAAAAAACGATATTTGTCTATTTTGTGATCATGATTTCTGCAAGCGTCTAGAGGTACTGCTCCAATCCTGTATTGAGTTAAATCCGCCTTTTTTTTCTTGGCTATATCCCGTACTGAACAGTACTATTTCTGGAATTCAATTGCTACCAAAATATTGTCATTTTCTTGGTTATTTTTAGTAAAGTAATATATTTTGTATTTCTTATTATGAAAATGACTTATATGGAGCTAAAGTGTGTCACAGATACACTATTATACCTACACTGTGTTAAATTTCATACAAAAATGGAAGTATAAAAACCATTCACCACCAGACATATTAACACAGTGTTTTTTTTTTCTTTATATAACTACTACCCTAAAACAGTACTGTTCCCAATAGAAAATAGACATTATAATTCCCAATTTCCAATTTTTAAATTCCCAAATGGCTGTTCAAAATTCCCACAATGAGAGATTTCTCTAAGTCATTTAAATCAAAAATATTCATATAAATCATCTCTCAATAGTTCTACCTGGACAGTGGAAGCAGCTGAGTGCTAGCTGTCTTTATTCATGATGACTAATCTTATTTGTAGCTGAAAAAATGCATAATAAAAATTCCCAATTTAAGTGAAAATAACACATCAGTCTGGTACCGGCACCATATTCCAAAGTATGGAAAAAAAACACAGTAACATGTTATACTGCAAAGAATATTTTGCATGATGATAAAGTTTTTAAGGGGAAAAAGATATAGTTGTGACTCTCTACTATGTAGTTTAGTATAATTATAGTATGAATAATGTCATAATTTTCCCCAAATTGACTTTTTTCGTATATTTTTTCCCCTCCTTACCAGCGTCCAGTGTCTTCCCCTTTTCCTAAACAAATACCCTGTGGGTATTTGTGTACTTCCTATCAATAGTTAGTTGTGTTGGTGGATTTGTTTTTGGGGAACGGATTTGAAACACATGATAGCCTTTGATAACAGAGTTTTCAGCAAAATTTTTGTGGGGTTTGAATGCAGTTTCCCATCAGGTCTGGTGATTGGTCACATCTGCTACTTGTAGGTCTGTCAGTAGAGGGCCCATCATTTTCAGAATACTGAAAATATATTATATCTAAGCAACTAAGAATAGTCAGTTCTTGTATTAATGTTAATAAGGCATTTAAATACTAAAAAAGCTACCAGGAAAAATATATATATAACTCAATAGGTCTTTTTTAACCTTTAAAAATTGTTCAAAGAATTTAATTCCATGCAGAACTCTGGTTGCCATGGCAACCGAAAGAAAAAACTTTGAATATCTTTTTTTAAAAAACCCAAAGAGCTAGAGCTTAGATATATAGCATGAAACATCTTCTAGTGAGTGTCTACCAAGTTTGTTCAAATAAAAGCCCTGGGGTCAAAATTGGCCCAGCCCCAGGGGGTCATTGATTTTCCCTATATGCATATAGTAAAAACTTAAAAAATCTTCTTTTTAAAAACCCAAAGAGCTACAGCTAAGATGTTTAGCACAAACTATCTTCTTATGGGTGTCTACCAAGTTTGTTCAAATAAAAGCCCTTGGGTTAAAATTGGCCCTGCCGGGGGGGGGGGGGGGGGGGAGAGGAGGAAAGTCATTGTTTTTCATTATTTGTGTGTAGTTAAAACTTATCATCATGAAATATCTTCTAATGGGTGTCTTCCAAGTTTTTTTCAAATAAAAGCCCTGGGGTTTAAACTGGCCCTGCTCCGGGGGCCTATATACAGGTGAGCGACCTCAGGGCCATCATGGCCCTCTTGTTAATTAAGATATCTACTTAAAACTTCCAAATATATATTTGTTATCATTTCTCACATGTGTGACAAGGCCCATAACTCTAGTGTGACTATTTCCAGAATTATTTCCCCTTGAACTTGGAATTTATGTCAACAAGTATAACTTCTTGTCATAAGATGAATTATATTTATATCAAAATTGATTTTTCTTTCATAGTTTTTTCTTCCTTACTGCGTCCAGTATTTCATTAGTCGAGTTTCACTGTCTTCTGTGAGAGCTCTTGTTTGAAATATTGTAACTGACAAGAATCGGAGCCGGGGGCATTTGTGTTTAAAGATGTGACAAGGTTCATTACTCTAGCACCAATATTTTTAGATTTATCTCCCCTTGAACACTTAGAATATTCCTTAAAAATATTATTTTCTACTGTTACTTGGATCAACTAAATACTTCAAATATAAGTTCCTTATCATTAATCACATCTTATGTGACACACATCTTATGTGATAAGGTACATAACTGTAGCACCAATATTGCAAGAATTATCTCTCCATTTACTTAGATTTTTTACTTGAAAAATGTTTTTTTTTTTGCTGTAACTTCTTTAGTTTTAAAGGTATCTACCTCAAACTTCAAATACATATTCCTTATCATCAACCACCGAAGACGGACAAAACCCCACCAGTCAAAACCCCACACCTCAAAATTTTATAGAGCGAACTAAACCCCACACCTTCAAATTTACAGAGTGGACAAAACCCCACCACCTTTAATGATTGGGCAAGATTTGATGGATTAAAATACATATAATATACACATATCACAACATAATATAACACATTATTTCATTTTTACGTATTTTTTAAATCAAATGCATATCAAATTTCATCAATAAAACATGTTTAAGAAAACAATTTTACTCTCGAGATCATCTTCTCAAAAAGGTGTTACAAACTGTACACAAAAAAAACCTTAATCCAAATCCCTAAAGAACAATGTAGCATGTAGCATTTATTTCAATAGCAATACAATATGAATGAGATTATACAAACAATTTACAAACAATTTAAAAACTGTTAAAACATCAAAGTGTAAACATTTATTTGAGTCAAATTTTAATAACTGTGCCACAATTATTTATGACCAATAATAGCAATTAAAAAAGATTTCATTTATTATATCAATCGTACATTTTTAAACTAGGATATCTGGCAGTAATAAAGAATATTCCTATCAAAAAAATATGTACATACATGTATATGAAAATGAAATAAATTATTAGTAAATCATTCAAATGAAAAATTATTAATTCAAATGTAGTTCATGTAAAATACATTTCTTTAATGTCACTCTGAAAAATTTAAGGTGGTGGGGTTTTGTCTACTCCATAAAACTGGAGGTGTGGGGTTTTGTCCACTCTATAAAATTTTGAGGTGTTGGGTTTTGACTGGTGGGGTTTTGTCCTACATTCATCAACCACATATTATTATATGACAAGGTTCATAATTCTTGAAGCAGTATTTTCAGATTTATCTACCTTTGAACTTAGAATTTTCTTAAGAAATATTATAACTTCTTTACTTTTTAATTAAGATATCTACTTAAAACTTCAAAATATATATTTCTTATCATTTCACACATGTGTGACAAGGCCCACAACTCTAGTGTGACTATTTTCAGAATTATTCCCCCTTAAACTTGGAATTTATGTTAACAAGTATAACTTCTTGTCATAAGAGGAACTATATAATATATATAATATGAAAATTGATTTTTCTTTCATAGCTTTTTCTTCCTTACTGCGTCCAGTATTTAATTAGTCTTCACTGACAAGAATCTGAGTCAGGGGCATTCGTGTTTAACAAACACTTTTTTGTTTTACAGGTTAATCAAACCCATGGGAGGATCTGGCAGCAAAAGTTTGGAATTTGGTAGCATGGAGAAAAGTAAGATCTGTGTGGTTTCACCTATTACAAAATACAATATAACAATAAATGGTAATAATAACTGAATAAAGTTTGAAAGAAATGGTATTATAAATATTAATAGAAGAAAAGAGAAGAAGGATTTCTTCCATGTGTTTAAGAAAAAGAAGAAAAATGTTGACACAGATGAACCATATCAGTTTAATTTTGACGATAATGGAACTACTGTTGAATGCAGTGAAAATGACCCTGAAATTCAAAAGGATTCAGCTGATGAGAGTTTCTTGTCTAGAAACAGTTCAGAAAAAAGTGAAGGAGTATTATCCGCTGATAACAGATCTATAGAAGTTGAAAAACAGCAATATGCAAGTTATGAAAGGAAAAATCAGAATATCCAGCAATTTATATCAAGTTTAAAGTAATCAGAATTGTTTTACAAAAGAAACAACTCACATTTGGAAATGGACAATCCAACTGAAATGGGCAAATTTGAGACATTACAGGCTGAAAATGATGTAGTTCACAATAAAATTGATGGCACTGAAAATGTGCAATCAATGAAAGATTTGAAATCAACAGAATGTAGTGAACCAAATACATGTAATGATGACTCCTTCAGAAAGGATGTCACCAGAAGTGTCAAACATTGCAAAAATCAGGTAAAAAGGCAATTTGACGACAGCACTGGAAATGAAAATTATTCCGATAGCTATAAGTCCACTGTGAATAGATCTGTAAAAATAGAAAAAGACAGTGACAGATCAACAAGCATTGGTACCAGTGACAGATCAACAATCATTTGTACCAGTTGTGGGATATCAAGCCTGCTGAAAGATTCAGAACCAACAAATGTTGATGATGGGATAGAAATTGGTGATTTACCATTTTATCTATTTACTTTTCATTTGACAACTAGAAAATCCTTTGATTTTAGACAATCAGTTAAACGATGATGTTAAGGTGATTAGTTCTCATTTTTAAGACATGAATGTTTTCACTCTGCCTTTTATTCTCTTTCTGCATATTGGACATTGTTCTAAGCGCCCTGCGCAGGTTTCAAAGGTCAAGTCACAGGTCAAGGTCACAGGGGCCTTAAATGTAAAAATGGATTTCGCTGATTATCTTGAAAAGTATTCATCACAAAGTCTAAATATTTCACACAGTGATTGGTTTTGTGACATTGCCATGATTAGTGTGTTTTTTTTAAATTTAATTAAATTGAGCTCAAGGATAAGTTATTGTCTATGCTCAAAATTTGTGACACATTGCTTAAAACTTTGAAAAAGAATCACTATGTACATTTTTATTTGAGTCATTGTAAAGAAGATTTTTTTTCCAACATTCTACAGATGCACAATCATTGAAACCAAAGAATGAAAAGTTGAAAGAAATGCAGACATGTAAAATATGTATGGAAAGGCCTGTTAATACCACATTATTACCTTGCGGTCATCTTGTATGCTGTGAAACCTGCGCGGGACGCTTACAACAATGTCCAATATGTAGAAAGAGGATAAAAGGCACAGTGAAAACATTCATGTCTTAAAAATGAGAACTTATCACCTTAACATCATCGGCTAACCGATTCATGAAACAAGGGAGGCTACCACTACTTTCCCAGGATACATCAAAACTCCTTATCTGGCCCAGCTTGGAGTGGATACAATTGAACAACTAAATATATTTGGGGATGGTGAAGAATTTGTCAAGCTTTATCTTAAAATTTTATATCAGAAATCATGTTACCATATTTATACCCCCGCACAACAAAGTTGTAAGGAGGGTAACCTGGAATAAGCTTGTCCGGCCTTTTGGCGTCCGTCGATTTTTTCTTGTCCGCCCAATAACTTAAGATTCCTTTGACCCACAGTCTTCATATTTGGCATGGAGGTTAGTCATGATGTGTAGATGACCCCTTTTGATTTTGAGGTCACCGGGTTAAAGGTCAAGGTCACAGGGGTCTTCACTTCAAAAAGCTTGTCTGCCCAATAACTTAAGATTCCTTTGACCCACAGTCTTCATATTTGGCATGGAGGTAAGTCATGATGAATAGATGACCCCTATTGATTTTGATGTCACCGGGTCAAAGGTCAAAGTCACAGGGGCCTTGACTTCAAAAAGTCTGCCAAATAACTTATGATTCCTTTGACCCACAGTCTTCATATTTGGCATGGAGGTTGTTCATGATGAGTAAATGTCCCCTATTGATTTTGAGGTCACCAGGTCAAAGGTCAAGGTCACAGGGGCCTTGACTTCCAAAAGCTTGTCCTCGGCTCCCAATAACTTAAGATTCCTTTGACCCACAATCTTCATATTTGGCATGGAGGTTGGTTATGATGAGTAGATGACCCCTATTGATTTTGAGGTCACCGGGTCAAAGGTCAAGGTCACAGAGGCCTTGATTTCAAAAAGCTTGTCCTCCCAATAACTTAAGATTCCTTTGACCCACAGTCTTCATATTTGGCATGGAGATTAGTCATGATGAGTAGATAGCCCCTATCGATTTTTGAGGTCACTGGGTCAAAAGTCAAGGTCACAGGGGCCTTGACTTCAAAAAGCTTGTCTGCCCAATAACTTAAGATTCCTTTGACCCACAGTCTTCATATTTGGCATGGAGGTTGGTCATGATGAGTAGATGACCCCTATTGATTTTGAGGTCACCGGTCAAAGGTCAAGGTCACAGGGGCCTTGACTTCAAAAAATTTGTCCGCCCAATAACTTAAGATTCCTTTGACCCACAGTCTGTATTTTGGCATGGAGGTTAGTCATGATGAGTAGATGACCCCTATTGATTTTATGGTCACTGGGTCAAATGTCAAAGTCACAGGGGCCGTGACTTCAAAAAGCTTGTCCGCCCAATAACTTATGATTCCTTTGACCCACAGTCTTCATATTTGGCATGAAGGTTGGCCATGATGAGTAGATAACCCCTATTGATTTTGAGGTCACCGGTCAAAGGTCAAGGTCACAGGGGCCTTGACTTCAAAAAAGCTTGTCCGCCCGATAACTTAGGATTCTTTGACCAACAGTCTTCATATTTGGCATGGAGGTTGGTCATGATGAGTAGATGACCCCTATTGATTTTGAGGTCACCGGGTCAAAGGTCATGGTCACAGGGGCCTTGATTTCAAAAAGCTTGTCCTCCCAATAACTTAAGATTCCTTTGACCCACATTCTTCATATTTGGCATGGAGGTTAGTCATGATGTGTAGATGACCCCTAATGATTTTGAGGTCACCAGGTCAAAGGTCAAGGTCACAGGGGCCTTGACTTCAAAAAGCTTGTCCGCCCAATAACTTAGGATTCCTTTGACCGACAGTCTTCATATTTGGCATGGAGGTTGGTTATGATGAGTAGATGGCCCCTATTGATTTTGAGGTCACCGGGTCAAAGGTCAAGGTCACAGAGGCCTTGATTTCAAAAAGCTTGTCCTCCCAATAACTTAAGATTCCTTTGACCCACAGTCTTCATATTTGGCATGGAGATTAGTCATGATGAGTAGATAACCCCTATCGATTTTGAGGTCACTGGGTCAAAAGTCAAGGTCACAGGGCCTTGACTTCAAAAAGCTTGTCTGCCCAATAACTTAAGATTCCTTTGACCAACAGTCTTCATATTTGGCATGGAGGTTGGTCATGATGAGTAGATGACCCCTATTGATTTTGAGGTCACCGGGTCAAAGGTCAAGGTCACAGGGGCCTTGATTTCAAAAAGCTTGTCCTCCCAATAACTTAAGATTCCTTTGACCCACAGTCTTCATATTTGGCATGGAGGTTGTTCATGATGAGTAAATGTCCCCTATTGATTTTGAGGTCACCAGGTCAAAGGTCAAGGTCACAGGGGCCTTGACTTACAAAAGCTTGTCCTCGGCTCCCAATAACTTAAGAGACCTTTGACCCACAATCGTCATATTTGGCATGGAGGTTGGTTATGATGAGTAGATGACCCCTATTGATTTTTGAGGTCACCGGGTCAAAGGTCAAGGTCACAGAGGCCTTGATTTCAAAAAGCTTGTCCTCCCAATAACTTAAGATTCCTTTGACCCACAGTCTTCATATTTGGCATGTAGATTAGTCATGATGAGTAGATAACCCCTATCGATTTTGAGGCCACTGGGTCAAAAGTCAAGGTCACAGGGGCCTTGACTTCAAAAAGCTTGTCTGCCCAATAACTTAAGATTCCTTTGACCAACAGTCTTCATATTTGGCATGGAGGTTGGTCATGATGAGTAGATGACCCCTATTGATTTTGAGGTCACCGGTCAAAGGTCAAGGTCACAGGGGCCTTGACTTCAAAAAAGCTTGTCCGCCCAATAACTTTAAGATTCCTTTGACCCACAGCCTGTATTTTGGCATGGAGGTTAGTCATGATGAGTAGATGACCCCTATTGATTTTTAGGTCACTGGGTCAAATGTCAAAGTCACAGGGGCCGTGACTTCAAAAAAGCTTGTCCGCCCAATAACTTATGATTCCTTTTGACCCACAGTCTTCATATTTTTGGCATGAAGGTTGGCCATGATGAGTAGATAACCCCTATTGATTTTGAGGTCACCCGGTCAAAGGTCAAGGTCACAGGGGCCTTGATTTCAAAAAGCTTGTCCTCCCAATAACTTAAGATTCCTTTGACCCACAGTCTTCATATTGGCATGGAGGTTAGTAATGATGTGTAGATGACCCCTAATGATTTTGAGGTCACCAGGTCAAAGGTCAAGGTCACAGGGGCCTTGACTTCAAAAAGCTTGTCCGCCCAATAACTTAGGATTCCTTTGACGACAGTCTTCATATTTGGCATGGAGGTTGGTTATGATGAGTAGATGACCCCTATTGATTTTGAGGTCACTGGGTCAAAGGTCAAGGTCACAGAGGCCTTGATTTCAAAAAAGCTTTGTCCTCCCAATAACTTAAGATTCCTTTGACCCACAGTCTTCATATTTGGCATGGAGATTAGTCATGATATGTAGATAACCCCTATCGATTTTGAGGTCACTGGGTCAAAAGTCAAGGTCACAGGGGCCTTGACTTCAAAAAGCTTGTCTGCCCAATAACCTAAGATTCCTTTGACCGACAGTCTTCATATTTGGCATGGAGGTTGGTCATGATGAGTAGATGACCCCTATTGATTTTGAGGTCACCGGGTCAAAGGTCAAGGTCACAGGGGCCTTGATTTCAAAAAGCTTTGTCCTCCCAATAACTTAAGATTCCTTTGACCCACAGTCTTCATATTTGGCATGGAGGTTGTTTCATGATGAGTAAATGTCCCCCTATTGATTTTGAGGTCACCAGGTCAAAGGTCAAGGTCACAGGGGCCTTGACTTACAAAAGCTTGTCCTCGGCTCCCAATAACTTAAGAGACCTTTGACCCACAATCGTCATATTTGGCATGGAGGTTGGTTATGATGAGTAGATGACCCCTATTGATTTTGAGGTCACCGGGTCAAAGGTCAAGGTCACAGAGGCCTTGATTTCAAAAAGCTTGTCCTCCCAATAACTTAAGATTCCTTTGACCCACAGTCTTCATATTTGGCATGTAGATTAGTCATGATGAGTAGATAACCCCTATCGATTTTGAGGTCACTGGGTCAAAAGTCAAGTCACAGGGGCCTTGACTTCAAAAAGCTTGTCTGCCCAATAACTTAAGATTCCTTTGACCAACAGTCTTCATATTTGGCATGGAGGTTGGTCATGATGAGTAGATGACCCCTATTGATTTTGAGGTCACCGGTCAAAGGTCAAGGTCACAGGGGCCTTGACTTCAAAAAGCTTGTCCGCCCAATAACTTAAGATTTCCTTTGACCCACAGCCTGTATTTTGGCATGGAGGTTAGTCATGATGAGTAGATGACCCCTATTGATTTTTAGGTCACTGGGTCAAATGTCAAAGTCACAGGGGCCGTGACTTCAAAAAGCTTGTCCGCCCAATAACTTATGATTCCTTTTGACCCACAGTCTTCATATTTGGCATGAAGGTTGGCCATGATGAGTAGATAACCCCTATTGATTTTGAGGTCACCGGTCAAAGGTCAAGGTCACAGGGGCCTTGATTTCAAAAAGCTTGTCCTCCCAATAACTTAAGATTCCTTTGACCCACAGTCTTCATATTTGGCATGGAGGTTAGTAATGATGTGTAGATGACCCCTAATGATTTTGAGGTCACCAGGTCAAAGGTCAAGGTCACAGGGGCCTTGACTTCAAAAAGCTTGTCCGCCCAATAACTTAGGATTCCTTTGACCGACAGTCTTCATATTTGGCATGGAGGTTGGTTATGATGAGTAGATGACCCCTATTGATTTTGAGGTCACTGGGTCAAAGGTCAAGGTCACAGAGGCCTTGATTTCAAAAAGCTTGTCCTCCCAATAACTTAAGATTCCTTTGACCCACAGTCTTCATATTTGGCATGGAGATTAGTCATGATATGTAGATAACCCCTATCGATTTTGAGGTCACTGGGTCAAAAGTCAAGGTCACAGGGGCCTTGACTTCAAAAAGCTTGTCTGCCCAATAACTTAAGATTCCTTTGACCAACAGTCTTCATATTTGGCATGGAGGTTGGTCATGATGAGTAGATGACCCCTATTGATTTTGAGGTCACCGGGTCAAAGGTCAAGGTCACAGGGGCCTTGATTTCAAAAAGCTTGTCCTCCCAATAACTTAAGATTCCTTTGACCCACAGTCTTCATATTTGGCATGGAGGTTGTTCATGATGAGTAAATGTCCCCTATTGATTTTGAGGTCACCAGGTCAAAGGTCAAGGTCACAGGGGCCTTGACTTACAAAAGCTTGTCCTCGGCTCCCAATAACTTAAGAGACCTTTGACCCACAATCGTCATATTTGGCATGGAGGTTGGTTATGATGAGTAGATGACCCCTATTGATTTTGAGGTCACCGGGTCAAAGGTCAAGGTCACAGAGGCCTTGATTTCAAAAAGCTTGTCCTCCCAATAACTTAAGATTCCTTTGACCCACAGTCTTCATATTTGGCATGTAGATTAGTCATGATGAGTAGATAACCCCTATCGATTTTGAGGTCACTGGGTCAAAAGTCAAGGTCACAGGGGCCTTGACTTCAAAAAGCTTGTCTGCCCAATAACTTAAGATTCCTTTGACCAACAGTCTTCATATTTGGCATGGAGGTTGGTCATGATGAGTAGATGACCCCTATTGATTTTGAGGTCACCGGTCAAAGGTCAAGGTCACAGGGGCCTTGACTTCAAAAAGCTTGTCCGCCCAATAACTTAAGATTCCTTTGACCCACAGCCTGTATTTTGGCATGGAGGTTAGTCATGATGAGTAGATGACCCCTATTGATTTTTAGGTCACTGGGTCAAATGTCAAAGTCACAGGGGCCGTGACTTCAAAAAGCTTGTCCGCCCAATAACTTATGATTCCTTTTGACCCACAGTCTTCATATTTGGCATGAAGGTTGGCCATGATGAGTAGATAACCCCTATTGATTTTGAGGTCACCGGTCAAAGGTCAAGGTCACAGGGGCCTTGATTTCAAAAAGCTTGTCCTCCCAATAACTTAAGATTCCTTTGACCCACAGTCTTCATATTTGGCATGGAGGTTAGTAATGATGTGTAGATGACCCCTAATGATTTTGAGGTCACCAGGTCAAAGGTCAAGGTCACAGGGGCCTTGACTTCAAAAAGCTTGTCCGCCCAATAACTTAGGATTCCTTTGACCGACAGTCTTCATATTTGGCATGGAGGTTGGTTATGATGAGTAGATGACCCCTATTGATTTGAGGTCACTGGGTCAAAGGTCAAGGTCACAGAGGCCTTGATTTCAAAAAGCTTGTCCTCCAATAACTTAAGATTCCTTTGACCCACAGTCTTCATATTTGGCATGGAGATTAGTCATGATATGTAGATAACCCCTATCGATTTTGAGGTCACTGGGTCAAAAGTCAAGGTCACAGGGGCCTTGACTTCAAAAAGCTTGTCTGCCCAATAACCTAAGATTCCTTTGACCGACAGTCTTCATATTTGGCATGGAGGTTGGTCATGATGAGTAGATGACCCCTATTGATTTTGAGGTCACCGGTCAAAGGTCAAGGTCACAGGGGCCTTGACTTCAAAAAGCTTGTCCGCCCAATAACTTAAGATTCCTTTGACCCACAGTCTGTATTTTGGCATGGAGGTTAGTCATGATGAGTAGATGACCCCTATTGATTTTGAGGTCACTGGGTCAAATGTCAAAGTCACAGGGGCCGTGACTTCAAAAAACTTGTCCGCCCAATAACTTATGATTCCTTTGACCCACAGTCTTCATATTTGGCATGAAGGTTGGCCATGATGAGTAGATAACCCCTATTGATTTTGAGGTCACCGGTCAAAGGTCAAGGTCACAGGGGCCTTGACTTCAAAAAGCTTGTCCGCCCAATAACTTAAGATTCCTTTGACCAACAGTCTTCATATTTGGCATGGAGGTTAGTCATGATGAGTAGATGACCCTTTTTGATTTTGAGGTCACCAGGTCAAAGGTCAAGGTCACAGGGGCCTTGACTTCAAAAAGCTTGTCCGCCCAATAACTTAAGATTCCTTTGACCAACAGTCTTCATATTTGGCATGGAGGTTAGTCATGATGAGTAGATGACCCCTTTTGATTTTGAGGTCACCAGGTGAAAGGTCAAGGTCACAGGGGCCTTGACTTCAAAAAGCTTGTCCGCCCAATAACTTAAGATTCCTTTGACCCACAGTCTTCATATTTGGCATGGAGGTTAGTCATGATGGATAGATGACCCCTATTGATTTTGAGGACACCGGGTCAAAGGTCAAGGTCACAGGCCTTGACTTCAAAAAGCTTGTCCGTCCAATGACTTAAGATTCCTTTGACCCACAGTCCTCATATTTGGCATGGAGGTTTATCAAATCATTAATAGGTGACCCCTATTGATTTTAAGGTCACTGGGTCAAAGGTCAAGGTCACATGGACTTTAACTTCAAAAAGCTTGTCCGCCCATTAACTTAAGATTCCTTTTACCCACAATCCTCATATTTGGCATGGAGGTTAGTCATGATTAGTAGGTGACCCCTATTGATTTTAAGGTCACTGGGTTAAAGGTCAAGGTCACATGGACTTTGACTTCAAAAAGTTTGTCCGCCCATTAACTTAAGATTCCTTTGACCCACAGTCTTCATATTTGGCATGGAGGTTGATCATGACGATAAGGTGACCCCTATTGATTTTTAGGTCACAGGGACCTTGACTAAAAAAAGCTTTTCCCATCAATTGTTTAAGAATGCCTGTCCGCAGTGTATTGATTTTGACATTTTCACATTTGAAGCATGTAGAATACATAACATAGCAATGCACTGGCTTAGTAACCTCAGATTTGGCAGGGAGGTTGTCCTTGAGCTCTAAATGGCCACTGTTGATTCTTACAAAGTGGTATGCGGGGGTATTCACTCCATGACATAATGAAAATGACATAGTTCACAATGAAATTGGTGGCACTGAAAATGTGCAATCAATGAAAGATTTGAAATCAACAGAATGTAGTGAACCAAATACATGTAATGATGACTCCTTCAGAAAGGATGTCACCAGAAGTGTCAAACATTGCAAAAATCAGGTAAAAAGGCAATTTGACGACAGCACTGAAAATGAAAATTATTCTGATAGCTATAAGTCCACTGTGAATAGATCTGTAAAAATAGAAAAAGACAGTGACAGATCAACAAGCATTGGTACCAGTTACAGATCAACAAGCATTGGTACCAGTTGTGGGATATCAAGCCTGCTGAAAGATTCAGAACCAACAAATGTTGATGATGGGATAGAAATTGGTGATTAACCATTTTATCTATTTACTTTTCATTCGACAACTAGAAAATCCTTTGATTTTAGACAATCAGTCATCCGATGATGTTAAGGTGATTAGTTCTCATTTTTAAGACATGAATGTTTTCACTGTGCCTTTTATTACAAAAAAATCTTCTTTACAATGGCGGAAATAAAAATGTACATAGTGATTCTTTTTCAAAGTTTTAAGCAATGTGTAAAGAAGTACAATGTGCCATTGTAAAGAAGATTTTTTTCTTCAAAATTCTACAGATGCACAATCATTGAAAGCAGAGAATAAAAAGTTGAAAGAAATGCAGACATGTAAAATATGTATGGAAAGGCCTGTTAATACCACATTATTACCTTGTGGTCATCTTGTATGCTGTGAAACCTGCGCGGGACGCTTACAACAATGTCCAATATGTAGAAAGAGGATAAAAGGCACAGTGCAAACATTCATGTCTTAAAAATGAGAACTTATCACCTTAACATCATCGGCAAACAAGGAAGGCTACCACTACTTTCCCAGGATACATCACAACTCCTTATCTGGCCCAGCTTGGAATGGATATAATTGTACAACTAAATATATTTGGGGATGGTGAAGAATTTGTCAAGCTTTATCTTAAAATTTTATATCAAACATGTTACCATATTTTTAGCAGTATTTTTGAAAGAATGTGAGGTAATTAGTTGGTTTGGTTAAACTATTTCACAGAAATGATCACCATATTGAGACGACGTGTCACACGTAATTTATGGGTCGCTACCTTGAAGGTCAAGGTCAAATCATGACCTTGCAGCAAAATTGTGTCCAGCCCATAATTATGTTTTTTGAAGTCGGATTGTTCAGCTATTTCACAGATATGATCACCATATTGAGACGATGTGTCGTGTGCAAATTTGGGTCGCTACCTTGAAGGTCAAGGTCACAGCATGATCTTGCAGCAAAATCGTGTCTGGCCATTAACTTTGTTCTTTGAAGGCTGATTTTTAAACTATTTTACAGAAAATGATCACCATATTGAGACAATGTGTCGGGCGCAACTTTTGGGTCGCTACCTACAAGGTCAAGGTCACAGCATGACCTTGCAGCAAAATTGTGTCAGGCCCTTAACTTTGTTATTTGAAGTCGTATTTTTAAAGTATTTCACCATGATAACCATATTGAGATGACGTGTCTTGCGCAACAGTTTAAACGAAACAAACTTGATAACTGCTTCTGAACCTACAAAATTTATTAATTACTTAATATTCCTTGAAGGTCAAGGTCACAGCATGACCTTGCAGCAAAATTGTGTCCGGCCCATAACTTAGTTATTTGCAGTCGGATTATACAACTATTTTACGGAAATGGTCACCATATTGAGACGAGGTGTCGCACGCAACATTTTGGTCGCTCTCTTGAAGGTCAAGGTCACAGCATGACCATGCAGCAAAATCGTGTCCGGCCCACAACTTTGTTATTTGAAGTCGGATTTACAACTATTTAGATCTCATTGAGTAGAAGTGCAGTGCAAAGAACAGTTACTCTGCCTTGCCTAAGTTTGGAATTATCACACTTTGAACTTTATCTGGGACATAACTCTGAAACTACAAAAGATATACTTTTCTGTGTCCAAAACCTAGTCGGGGAGCATCACCCGGTTCAACTGGCTCTTGTTTTTTTATTAAGTAAATAAGCCAACACTTTAATGCTTTTATTTGTTTATTTTTAGTATTTTTAGTATTATTTGATTAAAAAGTTTTTAATTAAAGGACAAGAAGAGTAAATAATTCAGAAACAAATAAAACCTGTAATAATTTATTTAACTCATTTACATTATAACATGCAATAAAACTTAACATTTTACTGGTTAAAAAAAAAACCCACATTTTTATAAACGTCCATAAATTCACCCACTTACTCCAAGAATTCCTGACAGTCCTTAATTCATGATGATCGTATTGCCCACTGTTATACAAGGCATTTTTATCCTTTAACTATTTATTGCATGTCACCCTGTTTATTCAACATGTTGATTGGTTGTTTATTCAACAGATATCTCATAATTGATTAGATAATTGAATTAAAAAGGTATTATTGTATAAAAATAAAATAAATATTAAATAAATTCATAAATAATATTGTATGATAAATAAATAAGTAAATAAATAAAATGAATATAAATGAATGAATGTTGAAATGAAATATTCATAAATTATTTATCTGCCTATTGTAACAAATAAAAAAGAAAAAAAATTGTATTTACCTTAAGTATAAAATGTTGCTAACAAATTAAGTAATTTACCTGTATCACATGCTATGTGTTGCCAGTTCCAATTTTATTCATGTTTTGCTTTAAATTAATTAAAAAAGATAATGTCAGTTAAAGGCACAAAGGAAGTGTGGAAGAGATTATAAACTTAAATATATCCACATACTGCCAGTTTTCAATCACAACCACTTTTCAATCATCCCTGGAAATTCTTTATTTTTGACATTATTTGTCATGTAACCAAACTGTAATTTACGTTGACTACATTTATCAGCAGCAATGTCAATTATGGTGATAAAAAAGAAAATGCCAGTATTTTAGTTCAAAATAGGTAAAATGTTTGTTTTCCACTAATCCTTAATTTACTCAGTTACAAATCGCAATAATTTTCTAAAAATAATTGATTTACAGGCTCATTTTTTTGTCAGTCTGCAGAAATGGATATTAAGCTGGACAACTGTTTCACTATCATTAAGTCATAATGTATACTGCACTTCAAAAGCTATAATTTTAATGTGTACATTATTTTACCACACAATTCTTAATTGGAAGGTAATATGTCAGTAAAGTAACAGTCACTTACGTTACATGAAGAATAATCTTCGCAGAAAGCATAGATTTGAAGTAGAGAAAATATGCTCTAGTTAAGGCTTTGAAGGAGTACTGGTATAGGGCTTCAGTAAATGGAAGTTGGGGAGTCATTTACTTTTCACTTCCTTTAGAATGTGACTTCCAATATCAGAGATTTTGCAGTCTCTGACTTCCAAATTTTGAAACTTAATGGAAACACTGCCGGTAGGCAGATATGCCTAGCTGACAAAAAGAAGAAATGCACAAGCTTTTAACTATAGAAAAACAAAGTGTGCAAAATCAAATGACCATATAAACAGACCAAAATCAAATATATCGGATAAAAGTACTATGAATATGACCAATGGGTGAAGTCATAACAAATTAACTTAGGCATGAATGACAAAAAGGCTGCACCTATGAAATTTTTTATTTCATCAATTGACTTTTTTTTCCAGACATGTATGTACAGTATATAAAGAAACAGTCACAGAGAAAGGAGATGAGAAGAATAAAGAAGAAGAAGGAAACAAATAAATGTTCAAAAAGTGTGAATAAATTGAAAGTTGGTCACCACAAGTATACTGTAAAGAAAAATCAGTCTGTTAATAAAGATTCAAGGGGTTGTAACCAACAGAAATTAATAAGGGCAATATCTGTCTTAAATCAAAAAGGCAAGAAAAAGAAAAGTGGTTGTTCTGTTAGCAGTATGAAAGATGGTATTGATGGACTAGGTCTTATTCTACAAAGTAAAGCTAATAAGGTAGTAACTGAACGCTTTTTACCTGGTGGCGAGTCAAAATCTTTTAATTCAGCTGACCCTTTAAAAATTCAGAGTCAGGTCATTAATGAACAAGTTATTGAAGCTGACATTGCCTCTAGTCATTCCGATGATGCTAAGTTAGATCCAAGGAGAGTTTGTAACAATGATGTAACTACACATAATGTTGAAGGTACAGTTGAATTAAGAGATGCAGAAAATGCTGCACCAAATAATAATCAGAGCTCACAAAACAGAAGATCAGATGATGTTTTCGAAACAAAAGAAGACAGTGCTTGCTTTCCACCATCAGGTACAAATATACTTGGTAAAAAAATCATTATTCCTACAGTATGTATAATTTTTGTTTAGTTATTATTATACCCCCACAAACGAAGTTTAGGGGGGGTATATAGGAGTCAGCATGTCGGTCGATCGGTTAGTTGGTCGGTCCGTCGGTCGGTCCACATCATGGTTTCCGGACGATAACTAGAGTTTGGAATGAGGTATTGTTATCAAACTTGGTATATAGTTACCTTATGTGGAAACTCCGGTTGGTATTGCATTTGGACCCCCTGGGGTCAAGGTCAAGGTCACCGTTACTATAAATAGAAAAATGGCTTCCGGACAATAACTAGAGTTAGGAATGAGATATTGTTATCAAACTTGGCGTATAGCAAGCTTATATGAAGAACTGGGTTGGTATTGCATTTGGACTCCCTGGGGTCAAGGTCAAGGTCACCGTTACTATAAATAGAAAAATGGCTTCCGGACAATAACTAGACTTAGGACTGAGATACTGTAATCAAACTTGGTGTATAGCAAGCTGATATGAAGAACTGGGTTGGTATTGCATTTGGACTCCCTGGGGTCAAGGTCACCATTACTAAAAATAGAAAAATGGCTTCCGGACAATAACTAGAGTTAGGAATGAGATATTGTTATCAAACTTGTCCTATAGCAAGCTTATATGAAGACCTTGGTTGGTATTGCATTTGGGCCCCCTTGGATCAAGGTCACCGTTACGAAAAATAGAAAAAAGGTTTCCGTACAATAACTAGAGTTAGGAATGAGATATTGTAATCTAATTTGGGGTATAGGAAGGTTATATGAAGACCTGGGTTGGTATTGCATTTGACCCCCTGGGGTCAAGGTCACCATTACAGTGTTACTCAAAATAGAAAAATGGTTTCAGGACAATAACTAGAGTTAGGAATGAGATATTGTAATCAAACTTGGTGTATAGCAAGCTTATTTCGAGACCCCAGTTGCGATAACAATTTATTGAAATATTTCTTTGTACACAGTTGATAGTTTGTGTTCAAATTTTTCTTCAGACTACTTTTTTTCAAAAAGTTAAAGTTGCTGGTGGGGGTATTAATCACCTTTAGTGATAGGTCTAGTTGTTATTGCTAGATTATGTTTGGTAGAATAAAAGAAAAAAATATCAGGTTCTTTTTAGGTGATAGTGTTAACCTCATAAACTAAGCTCATTTCTTCGTAGACATGACTTATCTTTTGTTATTGTATCATTAGGTTCTTTCACCCTCAAAGGGATCTCATATTTATAAAGTTCTGCTGTAAGAATGTCATAATCTATTACATTAAAGTAAGAATCCATTTGTTTTATATTTTAAAAGGTATACACACAGCTACAAAGACCTCTAGGGAAGCTAGTCCCAGTCCAATCAGATTATCAAGTTCTTGTTTGGATGATGAATGTAATTCAGTGCGAAAGGTTAGTGTACAGGTTGTTCCAAATCAACTGTTACAATCTGAAGAGCAGTCTGATGTCAAAGTTGGTCAAGGTGCAAGTCCAATGTCATGGAATACAAATCGTAATAATGATAATTTTTTCAATCTGAAATTTAAAGTGAATGGAGAAAAATCACCTAAGAAAAAAATTGACCCCATATTTAAAGAAGAGGACTTAAATCATATGATGCCACTGAAAAGAGTAACATGGTTGCCAATAAATGAGTTACCAGTACCTGAAATAGATCTTACAGTTGCTCACCTTACAAATTTTGAACCTATAATGGAAATTATTGACCTCATTACTGCAGGGACACCACCAACACCACATGTCTCTATGAGGTATGAACTGCTCCGTTTCTGTACCTTACGTAGCTATCCAAGAGAAGACAAACCATGTCTTGTCAAATTATCTGAAGCTGGTTTTTATTATGCATCAGATGGTGATGGTGTTGTCTGCTATTGTTGTGGAATTCGTCGATATAATTGGACAGCAGAAGATAACCCTAGGAAAATTCATGAGAGAATAAACCCAAGCTGTAAGTTCTTGAGAAAAAATGAAGAAGTGAATGTACCAGTGCAGTACTTTGGACCATACAGTAAAGAATTAATGGCTATTATGGAGATACCTGAACCTAAAGTAAGACCTCAGGTCAGTGAAGATGTTAATAATGACTGGGCTCCTGAGAGAATACGTGCTCCAGCATCACAACAACCAAACAGAGCTAATGAATCAGGAACAAATGCGCTTGGTTAGAAAATTTTATATTACTGTATGAAAAATGATAAGAAAAGGTAGATTTATAAATAATCAAATTCTTGGTCAGTTCAGTTTGTTTTTTTAAAAAAATCAACAATTAGATATTTACAGATTACACATTTATCTAAACAAAGGTTTGTTTTATAAAGCTTTCCTCTTAAAACAGATCATTTAAAATTAATGATAAAATAAGCTAACCCCAAAATAGGAAAATAATTTCTTAACTAATATTGATGGAAGGAAACTACTGTTGTAACATTGTAGTGGCGACATGTAGAGATCACTTCTCCATCGTCTGTCTGTCACAAAATTTGTCCTCACTACTCATAAACAAACATTAAGGAATGGTCAGTACCAAGTCTAGTTGTGCATATTGTCAGCATTTTTTGGTTCAATGATTTTTGTCCAAGTTATGGCCCTTTGATAATTTTTAGCTCGACTATTCGCAGAATAATCAAGTTAATGCAGTCACCCATTTGTCGGCACGTCCCTGTGGTTAAGTTTTTGCATGTAAGCTGGTATCTCCATAACTACTGAAGGGAATGGATTGAAACTTCACACACTTGTTCTCTGTGATTATCTTACATGATTGGCACAAGTCCCATAACTCTGATTTGCTTTGTTGCATAATTATGCCCCTTTTTCAACTTAAAAATCCTTGGTTAAGTTTTTGCATGTAAGCTGGTATCTCTATAACTACTGAAGGGAATGGATTGAAACTTCACACACTTGTTCTCTGTGATTATCTTACATGATTGGCTCATGTCCCATAACTCTGATTTGCTTTTTATGCCCCCGCCATGTAATGGCCTGGGCATTTAGTGTTACCCTGTTCCGTCATTCCGTCCTTCCATCCTTCCGTCATTCTGTCATTCCGTCATCATCAGTTTCCGTTCATTATCTTAAGAACGATTGCACACATTCAACTCAAATTTGACATATGGATATGTCATGAGAAAATACAGGTCAAGTTCCAATTTGGTCATGTTTCGATGATTTTTGGCAGAGTTATGCCCCTTTTACTTTGAAAATAATATGAAATTTTAGTTTCTGTTCATTATCTCCCCAACGGTACAACACATTCAACTCAAATTTGACATATAGATATGTCATGAGAAAATACAGGTCAAGTTCGAATTTGGTCACGGTTCGATGATTTTTGGCAGAGTTATGCCCCTTTTACTTTGAAAATAATATGAAATTTTCAGTTTCCGTTCATTATCTCCCCAACGGTACAACACATTCAACTCAAACTTGACATATGGATATGTCATGAGAAAATATAGGTCAAGTTCGAATTTGGTCATGGTTCGATGATTTTTGGCAGAGTTATGCCCCTTTTACTTTGAAAATAATATGAAATTTTTAGTTTCCGTTCATTATCTCCCCAAAGGTACTACACATTCAACTCAAACTTGACATATGGATATATCATGAAAAAAATACAGGTCAAATTTGAATTTGGTCATGGTTCGATGATTTTTGCAGAGTTATGCCCCTTTTACTTTGAAAACAATATGAAATTTTCAGTTTCCGTTCATTATCTACCCAACAGTGTTACATGTTCAACTTAAATTTGACATATGGATATGTCAAAGGAATGGGCAGGTCAAGTTGGAATTTGGTCATGGTTTGATGATTTTTTGGCAGAGTTATGTCCCTTTCACTTTAAAAATTATATAGATACATCTTTATAGGAATAAGCAGTTTAAGTTTGAATTTGGTCGTGGTTAAATGATTTTAGACAAACTTATCTTTCCTGAATGTTGGAAAAATTTTGAACTTTCAGTTTCAGCACTCATACTTTTAGCCATTATTTTGGCTACAAATATGCAATATGCTATTTTTAAAAGGTTAAGACTGAATAATTTCAGTGCCTTGAACATTGTATGAAAATGGTTTGTGTTAACATTGAAAAGTTTTAAGGGCTTTGAACTTAAAATGAAAAAAAAAATTAATGCACCATCTGAAATTTTGGCTGCATGCGGGGGCATCCGTGGCATGATGACACATTTCTAGTTTGTATAATTATGCCCCTTTTTCGTCTTAAAAATTCTTGGTTTAGTTTTTGCATGTAAGCTGGTATCTCTAACTACTGAAGGGAATGGATTGAAACTTCACACACTTGTTCTCTGTGATTACTTAACATGATTGGCACAAGTCCCATAACTCTGATTTGCTTTTTTGTATAATTATGCCCCTTATTGGACTTAAAAATTCTTGGTTTAGTTTTTGCGTGTAAGCTGGTATCTCCATAACTACTGAAAGGAATAGATTTAAACTTCACACACTTGTTCTCTGTGATTATCTAACATGATTCCCTCAAGTCCCATAACTCTGATTTGCTTTGTTGCATAATTTTGCCCCTTTTTCAACTTAAAAATCCTTGGTTAAGTTTTGCGTGTAAGCTGGTATCTCTATAACTACTGAAGGGAATGGATTGAAACTTCACACACTTGTTCTCTGTGATTATCTTCCATGATCGGCACAAGTCCCATAGCACTAATGCAATTTCAATGAAACCTTATTTATTGGTTGATCAATTACTTGTGCATATTACACGGGTTTCCTGCTTGAATGAATTTTGGCCCACTTATGGCCCTTGAATAATAAAGTTTGTCAGGACTACCCTTCTTATACCATTAATGCAACTTAAGTGAAACTTTACAAGATTGATTGGTAGGTCAAGTTCTTGTGCATAGTACACAAGTTTTTTGTTTGAAAGATTTTCAGCTGAGTTATTGCCCTTGAATAAAAAAAGTGTTATGCCCTGTTTAAGATTTTTGGGTCACCTGCTACAAAGTACTGCAACATGCGATTGGCTATCATGAGGCAACACATGTCATTGTTATAACATGTATTGTTACAGATAAACCTAAGCACTCTCAGTATGCTACAAAGACGGCTAGAGAAGCCAGTTACGGTACCTGGCCTGATACATCCAGCCATACACCAGAGGTACTTGTTGATGCAGGCTTCTTCTATGCTGGTAAGTTCTTTGTTTGAGAAAATTCTGAACACTTGTGCCTCCAAATTATGCATTTCTCATATGAATGGTTTACATTCTTCATCTGCTGATTTGTATTTTTAACTGTCAATTTAAAGTTGAGACAATTTCAAAATACGAATATTGCTATGTTGTCAAAAGTAAAGACCCTTGTCAGACTGCATAGACATGCAGACAGACCGAGTTCCGGCTAAACACTTAAGTGTCTGTAGGTTAAGGGTTTGTAGTGATTGAATGAAATGTTTGTAAAATTTACTAAGAATATGAAATAAAGCTTAGTTGTCATTTTTATGCTCCCCGAAAAATTTCGGGGGAGCATATAGTCGGCGCCTTGTCCGTCTGTCCGTCTGTCCGTCCGTCCGTCTGTCCGTCTGTCCGTCCGTTGTCTTGTCCGGAGCATAACTTGAAAACCCTTGGAGATAATTTGTTGAAACTTCATACAGTGGTAGAGGGCATTGAGGGGGAGTGCAGTGTCAAAGAACCATAACTCTATTTTGCCCGGTTTTTGAATTATCTCCCCTTATAGAAAAATCTTGTCCGGGGCATAACTCTAAAACTATAAGAGATATCAACATGAAACTTTGTAGGTGAATAGATCTCAATGGGTAGATGTGCAGTGCATAAGAACAATAACTCTTTTCATCCTAATTTTGGAGTTATTGCCCTTTGTTAATTTTGATACTTTGAACTTTGTCCGGAGCATAACTTGAAAACCCTTGGAGATAATTTGTTTAAACTTCATACAGTGGTAGAGGGCATTGAGGGGGAGTGCAGTGTCAAAGAACCATAACTCTATTTTGCCCGGTTTTTGAATTATCTCCCCTTATAGAAAAATCTTGTCCGGGGCATAACTCTAAAACTATAAGAGATATCAACATGAAACTTTGTAGGTGAATAGATCTCAATGGGTAGATGTGCAGTGCATAAGAACAATAACTCTTTTTGTCCTAATTTTGGAGTTATTGCCCTTTGTTAATTTTAACACTTTGAACTTTGTCCGGAACATAACTTGAAAACCCTTGGAGATAATTTGTTGAAACTTCATACAGTGGTAGAGGGCATGGAGGGGGAAAGCAGTGTCATAGAACCATAACTCTATTTTGCCCGGTTTTTGAATTATCTCCCCTTATAGAAAAATCTTGTCCGGGGCATAACTGTAAAACTATAAGAGATATCAACATGAAACTTTGTAGGTGAATAGATCTCAATGCGTAGATGTGCAGTGCATAAGAACAATAACTCTTTTTGTCCTAATTTTGGAGTTATTGCCCTTTGTTTATTTTAATACTTTGAACTTGAACTTTGTCCGGAACATAACTTGAAAACCCTTGGAGATAATTTGTTGAAACTTCATACAGTGGTAGAGGGCATGGAGGGGGAGTGCAGTGTCAAAGAACAATAACTCTATTTGCCTGGTTTTTGAATTATCTCCCCTTATAGAAAAATCTTGTCCTGGGCATAACTCTAAAACTATAAGAGATATCAACATGAAACATTGTAGGTAGATAGATCTCATTGAGTAGAGGTGCAGTGCAAAAGAACCATAACTCTGTTAAGCCTAATTTTTGAATAATCTCCCCTTTTAGAAAAAACTTGTCCAGGACATAGCTGTAAAACTATAAGAGATATCAACATGAAACTTTGTAGGTAGATAAATCTCAATGGGTAGATGTGCAGTGCACAAGAATCATAACTCTACCTTGCTTAATTCTGGAGTTATTGCCCTTTGTTTATTTTTACTTTTTGAATTGTCCAGGACATAACTTGGAAATCATAAGAGATATCATCAAGAAACTTTGTAGGTTGATATAGATCACATTGATTAGAAGTGCAGTGCAAAGAACTGTAACTCTGCCTTGCCTAATTTTGGAATTATTGCACTTTGAACTTTTTCCACGGACATAACTCTGAAACTACAAGAGGTGTACTTTCCTGTGTCCAAAACCTATTCGGGGAGCATCACCCGGCTCAAACCGGGCTCTTGTTTAATTTCAGGTTTTGGAGATTGTGCCAGATGTTTCTATTGTGGCATTGGTAAGGCACAATTATTTTAGTAATATATATTTAGACCTATAAACTTGACAGAAATTACATATCAATTATGAAATGTGTGTAGCAGAATCAAATTTTTTTCCTTATTTGGAAAGAGGGATAAGTATTACTCGTATATACTGGGGAGGTATGTATTAATTTCTTCAAATTTGTGTGTGTTTTGTATTCTTCTCACTGCCGAGATTCACCGAGACTAAAACATAAAGAGTTATCATGCCTTTAACAATGAATGAAAGCCAGGTACATGTCCAAGATGAGGATAATCTTTCAATTAGAAATGACTTGTTCGTTATTTTCTCTGCTTATATTTCAATTTTGTTTTATACATATATTGTTGAGTTACTGGGTTATAGTATACTCACTCTGTTGCCTCAGTCACTTTTTAAGCTGGACTATTGGATAAGAATAAGTAGAGCTATTGTAGTCACCCGAGTGTTAGCGTAACCACTTATGTTAAAGTTTTTGTAATACCTCAAATATTTTCAAAGTCCATTGACATATGGCTTTGAAACTTTGCACACTTGTTCACCATCATGACCCCAACCTGTAGACAGGAGAAGGTAACTTTATGAAGCATTTGGCAGAATAATGCCCCTTTTCAACTTAGAATTAACATTTAAGTTTGCATACCACCTCAGATATTTTCATATTCTATTGACATTTGGCTTTGAAACAAGTTGAAATTTTACACTCTTCTTTGAGAGCATAATAGGACTTTCTCCAAGGCCTATAACTGTTACATGGATTTAAAGTAAAATTTTGCCCCTTTATTATTATATAAAAATTTTACATTATCAAGGCTCTTTTACTATCAAGCACTAAGAATAGTCGAGGGCCTTCAGTGGCCGAGTAGTTAAGGTCGTTGACTTCAAACCACTTGCCCCTCTCAGCTGTGGATTCAAATCCCTACAGGGACTTTGGATTCTTTCATGTGAGGAAGCTATCCAGCTAGCTTACGGAACGTCGGTGGTTCTACTCAGGTTCCCACTCGTGCCTGAAATAATGTATGGAAGGGCACCTGAGGTCTTCCTCCAGCAGTAAAGCTGGAACGTCGCCATATGACCTATAATGTGTCGGTGTGACATAAAACACAGTTAAACAAAACTTTTAATAGTCGAGCATTGCTGTCTTGTTGTACCTTCAGTCTGCCTGAGTCAATGAAATAGTTCTAATTTGGTACCAAAATAGGTAAAAATATGTCAACTCAAAGTGTGTTGATGTACATTTACTATTTGACTTTTCCTGCAGGATGGGGCCTATGCAAGTGGTTTGAAAATCATCATATTTTCTGCTATTGCTTTGGAGGGAAGGCTTTACTAACAATGACTATAACTGTATTAGTTCGTTTTACAAAAATAGATGTGTCAGAATGTTTATTGGTGTAGTATAAGACCTTACTCTATGAAATGATTGTATATTTCAAGTTGTATACATGTTTTTATGTAGGCTTGCGTCATTGGACAGCAGAAGATGACCCTTGGATAGAGCATGCTCGGTGGTCCAAGAACTGTGTGTTTGTTAAACAGAAGAAAGGAGAAGAGTTTGTGAACCTAGTCCAGTTAGCTGTACAATATGCTCAAGATGTTAGTAGCAATTTTTTGTTCATTAGATACATTTTGTATGGTTGTGACCTTCAAGATTTATATGTTTTTGAACAGCTAATATGTCTTTAAAGACAAGATACAAAGTAATTATATTTTTGTATGCTTCAAAAAAATAGTGTATAGTCTGATTCGTTCTTCCTTCAGTCCTTTATTATACCCCCACAAACGAAGTCGGTCGGTCCACATCATGGTTTCCGGACGATAACTAGAGTTTGGAATGAGGTATTGTAATCAAACTTGGTATATAGCAACCTTATGTGGAAACTCCGGTTGGTATTGCATTTGGACCCCCCTGGGGTCAAGGTCAAGGTCACCGTTACTCAAAATAGAAAAATGGCTTCCGGACAATAACTAGAGTTAGGAATGAGATATTGTTATCAAACTTTGGGTATAGCAAGCTTATATGAAGACCTGGGTTGGTATTGTTTTTGGGCCCCCTGGGGTCAAGGTCAAGGTCATGGTTACTAAAAATAGAAAAATGGTTTCCAGACAATAACTTGAGTTAGGAATGAGATATTGTAATCAAACTTGGTGTATAGCAAGCTTATATGAAGACCTGGGTTGGTATTGTTTTTGGACCCCCTTGGGTCAAGGTCAAGGTCACCGTTACTAAAAATAGAAAAATGGTTTCCGGACAATAACTAGAGTTAGGAATGAGATATTGTTATCAAACTTGGTGTATAGCAAGCTTATATGAAGACCTGGGTTGGTACTGCATTTGGATCCCCTGGGGTCAAGGTCAAGGTCACCATTCCTAAAAATAGAAAAATGGTTTCCGGACAATAACTAGAGTTAGGAATGAGATATTGTAATCAAACTTTGTGAAAAGCAAGCTTATTTGGAGACCCCAGTTGGGATTACAATTAATTGAAATATTTCTTTGTACACAGTTGATAGTTTGTGTTGAAATTTTTCTTCTGACTACTTATTTTTCAAAAAGTTGCTGGTGGGGGTATTAATCACCTTCAGTGATAGGTCTAGTTTAAACTTTTTTCTCATTTTGTCTTCATATATTTATAGATATTTTAAATATTTGCTTGGAACAAACCATTGTGTGGATATAGGATAAATAGGGTCAAGTTGGCTCAGTTGTACAAAATGATTTGTCTCATTATAAGACATTGGTTATTAGCTGTGTTGTCAGATAAGATGGCATGTTACTTTATGTCTAAAACATTGAAAATAAAATGATAGGTAGACATGTCTAGTTTAGAAGTTTAGCAGTGTAGGGTTTAACATGAATGCAGATTGATCACTGCTATGCATTGTTATCCTTGAATATTTTTCGGAGTTATTTATAGAGAATGTAGCTGGTTTAAGAGAGGAGCTCATTTGTGTCGGATAATACATGCAGCGATATATTTGTGTTTTACTGTAAAGTTAAGGCTTTATTATCACCACATTAACTTTATACTATCTAAATCCAATTAAAAGTATAGACAAATAATGGAGAATGTAATTTTTGTATGGTGATTGTATGATATGTTTCAGTAAAGATTTGAAGGATTTTGATTTGTTTTTCTTTTGTTTTGTTTTTTGTAGAATGAAGCTAACCCCAGTGGTAAGTAAAAAATAGAAAGTATTACAGCTATTTTCCCTGCCATTGGTGGTATGGTTATAGTCTCCATCTGTATATACTTCCATTCCAAATCTTTGTTCCCAACTTTAAAACTTTCTAAGGTATTGACTGGAAACTTTAAGTATAGATAGATGGCAACTAGAACATACTTTATTATTTTCTGTATCTACAGTGACCAAGAATCATAACTGTAAAGTTTAGTTTTATAATTATCTCCCTTAATTTTATTTCAAATTTGTGTGTGTGTGTGTGGAACATTAGTTAAAAAGAATACACTTTAATGTCTTTAGTCATTCGCCTCTCGGTAATGTACGACTTGATTCTTTGGCTTGAAATAAGTCTTTTGAAGTCAGAAATAGACAGAAGGCCAATCAAGGTTGGTCATGCTCAATCTATATGTAAAACTTTGGAAGATCTGAATTCAGCATTTAGCTGTTTCATTGTATTGCATAGTGCGTCAGATCTATTATTAGCAAAGCATACTACAGTAATTTTATATGCCCTAAGACCTAGGGGATGTATTATGGTATGGAGTTGTCTGTTCACACTACCAAAATGGGGTAAGGGGGCCATCTAACTGTAAACAGAACTAAAAAAACTAAGCGTTCATTCTGTGACAATAGAATAAAGGGCCAATGGGTTTCTGTTAAACAATAAAAAATAACAAAAAAATATCCCCTTAACCGATTTCAATCACATGTCCGTCTGTTCATCCGTCTGTTTGTAGACATTTGGTTTCCGCAGCATAACTTTTGAAGAATTCCAGTGATTGATAGATCCTTACTCTGACCTTTCATTTGAATAACAATAAAATTACCCACAAACATTGACATATGCTCAATTGTTAACAGAATGTTGTGGTGAAATTCTTATTGTATCCACTAATCTTATAATTAGAATTGGACAGGTCAAGGATCTATGCATTGTGTTTATATTTGGCATGTAAGTTTATGATTTTTAGCTCGACTATTCGAAGAATATGAGAGCTATTGTAGTCGCGTCGGCGTCAGCGTCCGCGTCGGCGTCTGCGTTGGTTAAAGTTTTTTATAAAGTCAAATATATCAATTATTGCTTGAGATATTCAATTGAAACTTACAATACTTATTTATAGTAACAAGGTACATCAGATTGACAAGTTGGATAACTCTATCTACAATATTGCCAGAATTATGCCCCTTTTTAACTTAGAAATTTTGGTTAAAGACAAATATCTCAATTATTGTTTGAGATATTCAATTGAAACTTAAAATACTTATTAATAGTAATAAGGTACATCAGATTGACAAGTTGGATAACTCTGCCTACAATATTGACAGAATTATGCCCCTTTTTGACTTAGAAATTTTGGTTAAAGTTTTTGTAAAGACAAATATCTCAATTATTGCTTGAGATATTCAATTGAAACTTACAATACTTATTTATAGTAACAAGGTACATCAGATTGACAAGTTGGATAACTCTGTGCACAATATTGACAGAATTATGCACCTTTGAAACTTAGAAATTTTGGTTAAAGTTTTTTTGTAAAGTCAAATATCTCAATTATTGCTTGAGATATTCATTTGAAATTTACAATACTTTTTTATAGTAACAATGTACATAGTTTTGCTAAATTGCATATCTCTGTCTGCAATATTTGCAGAATTATTTGCCCCTTTGAAACTTAGAGATTTTGGTTAAAGGTTAAAGGTCTTCAAAGATATTTCCTTGAAACTTTACACATGTACTTAGGGTTATAATTTGAGGGTCATAATTGTATGTCACTGACCAAGTTCCATAACTCTATCTTGCATTAAGGCTGATTCATATCCCCTTTTCTACTTAGTCTCTTGGTTAATGTTTACATGCAAGTTTTACATATCTCAATAACTATTAAAGATATTTATTTAAAACTTCACATATGCATTTAGGGTCAGAATTGTAGGTCACTGACAAAGATCCATAATTCTATCTTGCATTTAGGCTGATTTTTCTTCCTTTTTTCAACTTAAAAAATTCATGGTAAAGTTTTGCTTGTAAGCTGTTATCTCCATAACTACTGAAGGGTTTGTGCCTTTTTTGGGACAATTTTATGCATTCGTAATAATAAAGCAGTGATTTACTTGATAAAACATCTTAATAACAAGCCTTTGTACCTTTTCTGTCAATTTTATGTATTCATAGGTAATTAGTATCATTATACTCAATAAAGCACCCTTGTGACATTACCTTCCAAATAGTCAAGCCAATACTGTATAATTAGACTCTCTCTAAGACCTATAACATGAATTTATAAAAAAAATTAGCCCTTTTGTGAACTTAAAAAATTTAACATTATCAAGGCTCTTTTACTATCAAGCAATTAGAATAGTCGAGCGTGCTGTCCTACCGACAGCTCTTGTTAAACTCCTATTAAGTCTGACTTTTGCTGCAATCAACTCATCATTAATAGTTATGCTCATTTTTATGCCCCCGATTGGCGGCATATTAAACTCGCACTGACAGTCTGTCTGTCTGTGCGTCCCCACTTCATTCGTGTCCCAACTGAAACTTTGTCATACGTTGAGGGATTTTAAAATAGCTTGGCATGTATGTCTACTTCATCAAGACGATGTGTCGCGTTCAAGAACCACATCACTACCTCAAAGGTCAAGGTTACACATTTTGAAGTTTCACATTATCACAATTAGAGTTAATAGGTACTTACAATCGTTTCCAGGCAGTAACGTTGTTGTGCAGCAAGGATTTTAGCATAATTTGGCATAAATGTGTACCACATCAAGACGATGTGTCGTGTGCAAGAATCACATCCCTACTTCAAAGGTCAAGGTCTTACTTACATTTTGAAGTTTCACTTTATCAAAATAAGAGTTTATAGGTTCACACATTTGTGAATTTGTCTTGCATTGAAGGATTTTAGAATAACTTGGCATAAACTTCTACCACATCAAGACGATGTGTCGCTTCCAAGAATCTTGTCCTTTCCTAAAAGGTCAAGGTCACACTTCCATTTTGAAGTTCACTTTATCACAAATAGAGGTTATAGGTACACACATTGGTGTCTAGACTGTAACTTTGTCATACATCAAAGGATTTTAAAATAACTAGGCATATATGTCATAAAAGATGACATGTCGTGTCCAAGACCCATGTCCCTACCTTCAAAGTCAAGGTCACACTTATAAATTGAAGGTACTCGTTCTCTCAAGAAGAATTTGAAGATACACATTCATGTACGGACTGTAACTTTGTCATGCATGGAAGGATTTTAAAACAACTTGGCAAAAATGTCTTTGACAAAAAGACAATGTGTCAAGGCTAAGGCTCATGTCTGTCTGTCCGTGTGTCCCCCACTAAGGAACTTGCACAATAATCATGTCCAGAATGTAACTTTGTCATGCATTGAGTGACTTTGGAATAACTGGGCACAAATGATAATCACATGACAACGTTGTGTCGCGTCCAAGAACCACGTCCCTTCTTTAAAGGTCAAGGTCACACTCATATTTTAAAGATTCATGCTATCACAATTAGAAATTATAGGTACACACATTCGTGTCTGGACTTTGTCATGCATTGAAGACTTTTAAGATAACTTGGCACAAATATCAACCACATCAAGATGATTGTTGTGTGTGTGACCCATTTTCCTACCTCAAAGGTCAAGGTCACTCTTATAGTTTGAAGGTACTTATGCTCATAAGAGGAGTTTGAAGGTACACACTAGTTTCCAAACTGTAACATTGTCATGCATTGAAGGATTTTAAAATAATTTTGCGTTAATGTTTACCACGTCAAGATGGGTGTCGCATCCAAAACTCTTGTCCCAAGGTGTTAAGTTTGCTATAAATAGCACTTCTTTTCACAAGAACAATATTAAGCAATCAGTTACTTTCATTCCCTTTTCTTTTTATAATAACTGCATGCTGAAGAAACCTTTTAGGGGGCATTTGTCACTTGCATGCCAGCTCTTGTTAAGCATTATTTTTTGAGTAAAATTATTGGTTTTAGCATATTAACTTTTATAGCTTTAAACTGATTCTGTTTATTTTAAACAAAAGTACCTACGTTATGATTTTGTATCAAAACACAAGTTATGTTCAATTTAATTGCAATCAGACTCATTATGTCCCCTATTTATCAATGGTTTTGTATGAAATTATTAGTTTCCACATAATAATTGTAAAAGAATTTCACTGAATGTGTTTATATTTTGCATGTAAGTATGAAATATAATAACACTGGCCAATTTTAGTCCCCTACCGGTTTACCGGAGGGGACTTTAGGTTTACCCTCTGTCCGTCTGTCCGCCCGTCTGTCTGTCAGTCCGAGCGCACGAGAGGGTATATGTTGGGTACTGAATACCCAACAACTACCAATCCTACTCACTCCGTATGTATTGTTGGGTATTTTCTTTGATTGTTGGGTACTTTTTTAACACAGTAAAATACCCAACAAGAATAAAAATGTAAGAACGTCCGTCCGTCCACAAAACTGGATCCCGCGATAACTTGAAAAGTACTGAAAATATTTTT